>NC_053023.1:218235947-218251637 GCF_003073215.2 Triticum urartu | reverse complement strand
GTGACATGCATCAACATTTATCGTACTATATATAATGTCAGTTCAATTTTTGGTCGTACTAATCTATAGTAAGGTGCTCGTGCGTTGCACGGAACAGTTATATTAAGACGTGCCTTGCACGTGTATACATACTAGTAAATGTAGGTTTTTGAATGCGGTGAGGAGGCGGGTACAGCTGGGAGTGCAGCGGGCGGCGCCCTGGACCGGCGCGCCGCTTAAAATGGTGGATGAGTGAGAGGTCGCGTCCGCCCTGACCCCTTTGACGGTGCACGTCACCTTGTGTCCAGATGTGAGATGCCACGTGTACCAGATGAATGACTCCAAGCTCGACCACCATGATGCAAGAGGTGCAAGCCGAGGAACGCTGTTGGAGACACCCTCCTCGTCATCACCTGAGTCCTAGAAGATCTCACCCACATCATCATTAGGCATGCAGCCGCCTTCATAGACAACGTACATAGAAGGAGTAGAGCCGACTAGGGACGCACCACGTCGTGGGCACTCTGTACGTTCTCGTGTGCGTGCAGTGTGCGTGCTTTTCCATCAGTGCTAGCTCTAAGGCCGAGGCTGCGGTCGTGTTCATCTCCGGCTAGTCGTTGAGCAATGACGGCAAATAGGTGCTGCAAGAGATGCGTAGGCGCCATTGTGTGCGAGCTTCGCCGTAGCACGATGAACCGGACGTCACCGCAAATGGCGCACGCCTCCATGCAGCCGAGTGTGTGCGCATGCATGTGTTATTCACGTGCATTCTGCGGCCGAGTGTGTGTGCATGCATGTGTTGTGTACGTGCATTGTGTGCTCCATGTTGTGCGTGTTTGTGCATGAGTTGGATTGGCATGAGTTAGTGCGTTGGTGCGCGTACATGCGTGGCTGCATGCGTCCTATACGTGCGTGGCGTCTTGCGTGGTTATCAATATAAACTAATAAAATATCTTCAACTTAGCATCATGATGTATCGTCTCTAGTGGTTAGCGAAGATTTTATGTTCTTTTATTTGTTTATAGGATGGCAGGAGGCAAAAAACAGGGGAAAATGCGCAAGGTTCCTTGCAGACGCTCCACCGCGAGGTTCCTTGGCCCTTCTCGGTCGTCGGGAATCTATATTCTTCCACTCTTTTTTTTACATGAGCTTTGTTCATCCTTCTGCCAACACGCGAGACATCTAGCATCAAGGTGCACGTGTCATGCAAGAAAATGGAGATAATCAGATAAGCAGTGCGTAAGTGAGTCGTGCACTTCGATGACACCTACTCCTATACGCAATATTTTTCTCCTCAATGGCACGTGAATAGTGCATGTACTCAACGACGGAGCACGGGATGGTAGCCATGACAAGGTCAGCCCTTTTTTGGACAGAGTAAGTACGAAATAAATTTGATGTGTCCCGTCAACTCGCAAAATGATGAGAAGCTTGCTTACTACAACTTCTCCCACACCAATGCATGCACGGTGGCTCTTAGCACGAGGAGAAACTTTTGCTTAGAAGCGGTGGATGTGCAGTAGTTCATTTGGTGTCAGATTGCCAGAAGTACTACTGTAGTACAACCATTATTGTTCGACTTCCGGAAGAGGCGAAGAGCCAAGTGCAAGGCTAGCCATAGTGGGAGTAACATAAGTAGGAGTACCTTCTTTTTTACTCTAGAAACAACCACACCCAAATATTGGACGGTAGCTGCACAGGAACTGAATAAAAAATCGAAACCTTCCGCCCGGCGCCAGCTGAGCCCGCCGCTCCACATTGATGGCAAGTCAAGGCGACGCGACCTCTCACTGCTTCCGCCGTTGAAGTAGCATGCCGAGCGAGGGCACCGCCCGCTACACGCTCGTCATTTCAGACTACACATACATTGTGAGACAAAATGTGGGGCCATTATTAATGATATAGTATTATACTAAAGGGACTAACTATTGTAAGCAGGCTCCATATTAGGTTGGTTCTAGATGATGTGTCAACTTCATATAGCCGGATGTTGGCTATACATTAACCATGCTCTAAGTGTGGTGTGAGTTAGAAAATTTACTAAGTCATTAATTAATAATTAACAGACACCTTAATTACTCAGTTGTTTCTGATTCTTTTGGATAGTGGGGATATTATTGACTTGGACGTGGGGTTTGGGCCAAGGGCCTACTATTATACTACTTGGTCTTACTTGCATGACCGACTTGATAGGCTCTACCCGCTGCTTTATCATATGGATTCGCACCATTCCAGATCTTAGCGCCGCCACGCAATTCTTCTCCATCCCTCCTTCCGGCGTGCACCGCGAGAAGGGACAGCACTCCTCTGAACCCCGCATTTCATGATCCTGTACGGGAGAGGGGCGATCAGGTTTTTGGGGAGCACACTCCTGTGACTGCTGCCAGTGACGACTTCCTCAACGACAGCCTTCTTCCCTGACCCCGGTAACCTCTTCATCAACGACATGAGTGACAACATCAACCACAGCGGTTCTGCTCCCGCTGTACAGTATGTGATTCGGTCCTCCTGGTTTAGTCCACATCATTACTTTGATCTTTGAAATTGTCGTCATGATCTATTTACTGTTGATTCGGATTACATCTCATAGTAAATTGCTCATATATTCAACAATCCAATCCAAGAACCTGATTATAGGCAATTTACTCTGAGTGGTTTTGCGGCGCTTTTGAAGCCGCCTACTTTTAAGGGGTGCAATATAAAAGGTGGCCACAAGAGCAGTATATTGGTTTCAGATCATGTACTGCTATGACGCCACTAAGGGTAAGCCTGAGGGCGATCTTAATCCTACACACCAGGAAGCTTTTGAGAACATGGATACCCTCTTCAAAGCCGCCCTGCTGAGTGTTCTTGACGATTCCATTGTGGATTCATATATGTCGTTTGAAAGTGGAAAAGACATGTGGGCTGCGCTCGAGGCCACGTTTGGGGCCTCAAGCGCTGGCAATGAGTTGTACGTCATGGAGCAATTTTGTGACTACAAGATGACTGATGAGCGCTCTGTTGTTTAGCAAACTCATGAGATACAGTCACTCACTAAGGAACTTGAGTACTTCAAGTTTGTGTTGCCGGACAAATTTGTTGCTGGGACCATCATTGCCAAGCTTCACCTTTATGGAACGATTTTGCTACTTCTCTAAAAAACAAGAGACATGAGTTTTTTGTTTCGGATCTCATTAGCATTCTTCATTTTGAAGAGAAGGCGAGAGTAAAAGACACACGTGCTTGGGTCGCTGAGGGAGCTTCTAGTGCCCACATGGTACACGAGAAGAACTTCCAGCCCAACCAGCCCCAAAACAACAAGAACAAATCTCAGGGGAAAGTCAAGTTTGATGCAAAGAATAAGCCATCACATTCTACCAACTTCAAGAAGAATTCTCATAACGGGAAGGGATACAAACCTCAATTTTAGTAGCACCGCACAAAACTTATATGGCTGCATCTACCTGCTGTCAGCTAACCTTATGGTGCTCCAGGTATTCCTACATTCCTAACTAGGTACAATCACCACCGCAAGATGAAATAAGCTTATTCGTATGTTGACTTGCTGATTGCAGTGCGGAACGATCCTGTCATGTGTGGAGTAGCAAACAAGCAGTGCGGCTGAAGGTGGAAATCAACCAAGGACATATGAAATTATATATAATCTTCCTCAGGCAGGTCTGTATCCCCTTCGTCCAGATGATCATGTTTTGTCAAGGCGAGCTATTGATATGTGCTACTGTTTTGCAACACCGTTTAAGTATAGCTATTGTTTTCCTATCTTTTCATATTCAGGACAATGAAGATGATTTCAGGGGAACTGCACAATATGGACTGATGTTGAGTAATCTCTATTCCCTCATGTGTTCGCTGAAAATGTGTCAGCATCAATTGCAAGATGAGGTAGCTAGCTAGCTGTGGAGTTGCCAACATGCTCAAAGTGCTCGCAACATTGAGAAGAAACAAGCATGTCATGGAAATTAATGCGTGCACAGGGAGACCCTTTGCTTAGAGAAGCATCGACTGATTTTCTTTATTTCCACACCTTCTCACAGTTTTGTATTGGTTATAGTATGGTGAATCATTGAGATGCATAAACATGCTGAACTTTTGTTCTTCTGAATGTTAGTATGCATACCGTATCTTCTGAAGCTTAGTTTAATGTAAATGTTTACTAGCTTGTGAACCTTCACAATCTAGTGAGTACATTGTAGGCATGTTATTTGACACCTCACTTTGCCGCGCTACGCGACTAGTGTGAGTGTCTGCATCCAATACCGCATCCTCTAATTTGGTGGATGCCAAGTTGAAAAAGGTTACCGATGAGTAGCCATAAGCTGGAGGTGTCTCTTTTTTTCTTTCAAATGGGCAATAAGATGGAGAGTGTCTCGGGCTGCCTCTAACACAAGGCCCTCCAGTACGAAACACGGGCAGCCGACTGGGCTGATACAAAAGCCTATCCATCTTAAAGCCCATTTGTTTTTTGTTTTTTGCGAGGAGAAGCCCATATTTCTTGAAGAGGGGGCGATACCAGGAAAACCCTCCTTCCTCCTCGCTTCCACTTATACTACAGCTCGCTGGACTCTCCCGCTTTCGTCTCCCCCCCCCCGCTCCCCATCTTCCTCACTCGCCCAGAAAACCCCCGCTCACCTTCTTCCTCACTAGTACAGAAAGTGCCTGCTCCTCTTCTTCCACTCCTCCAGAAAACCCCATCCCTCCTTCCCCACTCGCACTGCCACTAGGCTCGTCTCTGTCTACTCTGCTCAAACCAGTGAGCTCGGTGCGATGCCCACAAGGAAAATGGAGTCGGCTGGCCCTAGTGCCAAGAAGATGAGGCTCCCGCCAGCGGCGACGCCGGTTGTAGATTCCGCACCCGGCAGCACGGGGAGAAGCGGCGAGCCCCCCCCCCCCCCCCACCCGGATCTGAGGAACCGGTAGAATCTCCGGTGGACCGCATCAGCGATCTCCCGGACGTCATCCTTGAGGAGATCATCTCACTTCTCCCCACCAAGGATTGATGTCGCACACAAGTCCTCTCAACTCAATGGCGCCCTCTATGGCGCACCACGCCCCTCAATCTCGACTGTCGTTAGATATATGTCCTTCCTGAATTTGATCTCCTCAGATCCATCGTCTCCTCTCACCAGCAGGGCCCCGTTCAATTCATGTGCATCCCGACATGCTACCTGCTGTCCGTAACCGGCACGGTGGACTCTTGGCTGACATCCCCTGAATTCAGAAAACTCCAACAGTTTGAGTTCTGCCATTACCACGAAAGTTTCATACCATGAACATGCCAAGAATTCGTGGCCACACCACCGTTGTCCATCTCGCGGTTTTCCTCCTCTCTCCACACCACCACCTTCACCAGGTGCCATCTACGAGATGATCTGGTACAAATGCTTCGACTCCCACTGCTAAAAAAACTTCCACTTGGGGTGGTTTATCTGTTGGAGGCCTCACTGCATAGCATCATCAACTCCAGTTGCCCTGCCCCGGAGCGCTTGCTGATTGTTTTGGGAATAGAAATCCCTATCATTTGTCTCAAAATAAAGCCGCCTCACCTTAAAAGCATTGGAATTTGTTTTGAAGGACAGGAGCTCATCATCGAAGATGCCCCTTCACTTGAAAGGTCGCTCCTTCATAATTTTTATACACCTTCGCAAATAACTGTCGTCTCTGTGCCCAAACTAGAGACCTTGGGTGTAATTCGCGATCCGTTTGATGATCACAACAAGTTGGTGTTTGGCTCCACACTTATTCAGGTACCGTATATTATCATCTACACATTTGTAATCATAAGCTGCATTTTTCATTTGTGCGCATAAGTTTTATATCATCTTGGATTACACTTTGGGTACTAATATTATGTTATATGCTCAATGAAGAGTTCGTCCATGGATAGCCTATCAATGCTGCTGGATTCTGTCAAGATCTTATATCGGAATTTTTAGTTTTGATCTAAACATAATTATTGGCTTGCTATGATGCTTTACATCTCTAGAGAATTTATATATAGAGGTGATGATTTCATGCACATCGAAAGCCCGTATATATTGTACTAGAATTAATCATTCAGCTGTCTCTCTTTTGACATACTCTTTGTTCAGACCTTAACTGTTTTCAATCTTCATGTCTACTTAGGCAGTGCTACCACATGGAAAAAAACATATAACCAATCGATGGTGTAATAAGCACCAGGATTTTCTTAGTTCTCACGACATTCGTTTGAGGCAACAACGATGGAAGATATGCATCCAACCAGGCAAACAGAAGCTTTGTCACATTCTTCCTGTTGAATGCGAGGCTACTATTGTCCATGAGGCTTAAGTTTTACTGCAAGATATTTCTCACGAACAGACACATTGGACAACAAAAAAAGAAGTTTCAGGTGGACAAATGGGCTTCTAAACGTGCTCGTCTTCTATTTACAACAAGGTGTATTGTCCTTCCAAATGCCGAGTTCTCCTACAATAACAGCTTCAAGCGAGTTCGGGCAAGGCCCCATTCGAAATTCTCTATGGCAGGAAGTGCCGTACTCCTCTTAACTGGTCAAAGACTGGTGAACGTCAACTTCTTGGCAATGACTTGATCACAGAGGCAGAAGAGATGTGCAAAGTCATCCGTGATAATCTCAAAGCTGTGCAATCGCGCCAGAAGAGCTACTATGATAGCAAGCATCGTGACTTGGCTTTCGAGATCGGAGACCATGTCTACCTCCGCGTCTCTCCAATGAAAGGTACTCGTTGCTTCAGTATCAAAAGGAAGCTTGCCCCTAGATACGTGGGTCCTTTCAAGATTGTCAGCAAGAGAGGCGATCTCGCCTATCAACTTGAGCTTCCCTCCAACTTTGCAAACATGCACGACGTGTTTCACGTGTATCAACTCCGCAAGTGCTTCAAGACTCCTAACCGCACCGTCAACTTTGAAGACATTGATCTCCAAGAAGACCTATCTTATTGTGAGCACCCCGTTGCTATTCTTGAAGAAACTAAGCGCAAGACTCGCAACAGGTCTATCAAATTCCTAAAAGTCAAGTGGTCTCATCATTCCGACCGTGAAGCCACCTGGGAATGTGAGGATCATCTCTGTTCTGAGTACCCGGAGTTTTTCCAGTCCTAGATCTCAGGACGAGATCCTTTCGTAGTGGTGGAGTGTTGTAACACCCCGGATGTAATTTACCTTATTTGTATTCCAACTCTTGCCGTTTCCAGCACTAAGTTATTCTATTTCTTCGTTGTTGGGTTTTTGTCTCCGTGTGTTTTGTCTTTTTCATGCATCTCATATCATGTCATCATGTGCATTGCATTTGCATACGTGTTCGTCTCATGCATCCGAGCATTTTCCCCGTTGTCCGTTTTGCATTCCGACGCTCCTATGACCTCCGGTGCCCCTTTCTACCTCTTTTCATGTGTGTGTGTTAAACATTTCCGGATTGGACCGAGACATGCCATGCGGCCTTGGTTTACTACCGGTAGACCGCCTCTCAAGTTTCGTGTCATTCGGACTTCGTTTGATACTCCAACGGTTAACCGAGGGACCGAAAAGGCCTTGTGTGTGTTGCAGCCCAACACCTCTCCAAAGTGGCCCAAAAGCCACCTAAACCACGTCCATCTTCTAGAGCGTTCGATCACGATCGTGTGGCCGAAAACCACACCTCATTTGGACTCTCCTAGCTCCCTCTATCCTCTATAAATAGATCCCCTCCGAAATCCCGGGTCTCCTCCCCCCTAACCCTAGCTATTTTCCCCCGCAGTGCGCCGGACAACGTCCGGGCGTGCCGGACATCGCCGCCGCCAACCAGAAGCTGCCACGTGGCAACCGCCGGCGCCTCCCGCTGCGGCCCGCCGCAGCCCGCGCGGGGCCCTCCCGGGCCCGAGCCGCGCCGCCGGCGCCCGCCTTCGTCGCTTCCCGTCGCCGCCGAGCGCCGCCGCCTCCCAGCTCTGCCGCCGCGCGCCATCGCCGCGACCTCGCCACCTCCGCCCCAACAAGCCGCGCCTTGACTCCGGTCGCCGCCCTGCTGCCGGGGCCGAGCCGCCCCACCGCGGCACCTTGACGACCGCCAGCCTCCTCATCGTAAGCTCTGGATCCGGCCGCCAAGCTCCGGCGACCCCCATCTCCGGCCGCCTCTTCCTCTGATGAAACTCGGACGACCGAACCTCCGGATCCGTGCCTCTTTTGAGCATGATCAGTAAGGATGTTTTGTAGATATTGTGGTGCTCTATCCATCCATGTCTTTGTTTGCAATTATGGAGCACCCTAGCTTGAGTCAATCGAGCTCTACTTTTGCTATAAAATGTTCCTGGCAGATTGTTAACATGTTTAGCAATTTTGCCGAGCTTGTTGTTGTTGATCCGTGCATGCTATGTTGTTGTTCTTGCCATGTCTAGCTTCTATGCCATGTCTATTTGCTGGGTGTATGCTTAGTTTGTCATGCAATGCCTCGTAGTGAGTGCATCGAGCTCGTAAACATGCCTACTTGTTAATCTGTTTTGCATGCTCCAGTTTTTCACTAAGTCTGAATCTGTTTATGTTTTTGCTATGTTCACATGCTTGCAATTGTATTTTCTGATCCCTTTTGGCTCATGGTCACTAAGGGACTTTTGTTATATGCTTTGAGTAGCTTCATGCCATGCCTTGCTTTGCCATGATATGTTCCTGTAGCATGTAGTTTTCATGCTCTAAAGATTGCTTCCTGATGATAAATTCCTGACATGCTGTTAATTTCACTAAGTCTGTAAACCTGTTATCTTTTGCACTTTTGCCATGCTTGTTTGAACCTGTTAATGAGTGAATTAGCCGTAGCTCAGTGTTCATCTTTTGTCAAGCATCATGAGTGGATCCCTGCCATGTATTTTGTTGTCATGTTTGAGTGCTGTAGCATTTTTTCTTGATGCATTTAGATGGTCACTTGCTGATTATCGCAGACCGGTGCCATATTTGTTTTGCTTGCCATTTCCAAACCGTGCATCCGATTCCGGTGATCTTTATATCGATTTCAACCGAAATCACCTCACCTTTCCAGTGGCACTCTTGATTTCCAAGTTGAGGCCAGGTTCAATCATTCCTTTGCAAATCATGCATATGCATCACATATCGCATCCCGCATATCATACCATGTTTGCATCATGTTGCTTGAGCATTGCACGTGGTTGATTGTGTTCCTTTTTGCTTGTTGTTCTTGCTTGGGTAGAGCGGGAGACGAGTACGTGAATGAGGAGCCCGTTGAGTACGCTTACGAGGATCAAGGCAACTCTGAGAACTTTGCAGGCAAGATGACCATACCCTCGAAATCACTTCTATCTTTGCTTGCTAGATGCTCGCTCTTTTGCTATGCCTATGCTACGATACCTACCACTTGCTTATCATGCCTCCCATATTGCCATGTCAAACCTCTAACCCACCTTGTCCTAGCAAACCGTTGTTTGGCTATGTTACCGCTTTGCTCAGCCCCTCTTATAGCGTTGCTAGTTGCAGGTGAAGATTGGAGTCGTTCCTTGTTGGAACATGTTTATTGTTGGGATATCACCATATTATCTTGTTTATCTTAATGCACCTATATACTTGGTAAAGGGTGGAAGGCTCGGCCTTATGCCTAGTGTTTTGTTCCACTCTTGCCGCCCTAGTTTCCGTCATATCGGTGTTATGTTCCCGGATTTTGCGTTCCTTACAGGTTGGGTTATAATGGGAACCCCTTGACAGTTCGCCTTGAATAAAACTCTTCCAGCAATGCCCAACATTGGTTTTACCATTCGCCACCTAGCCTTTTCCCTTGGGTTTCGAGACTCAAGGGTCATCTTTATTTTAACCCCCCGGGCCAGTGCTTCTCTAAGTGTTGGTCCAACTGAGCGATGTCCGGGGCTACCAGGGGCAACTCTGGGCTGGCCTACCCGACGTCTGGCTCATCTGAGTGTGCCCTGAGAACGAGATATGTGCAGCTCCTATCGGGATTTGTCGGCACATTCGGGCGCTTTGCTGGTTGTTTTACCATTGTCGAGATGTCTTGTAACCGGGATGCCGAGTCTGATCGGATTGTCTTGGGAGAAGGAATATCCTTCGTTGACCGTGAGAGCTTGTGATGGGCTAAGTTGGGACTCCCCTGCAGGGATTTGAACTTTTCGAAAGCCGTGCCCGCGGTTATGGGCAGATGGGAATTTGTTAATGTCCGGTTGTAGATAACCTGAAACTTAACTTAATTAAAATGCACCAACCGCGTGTGTAACCGTGATGGTCTCTTCTCGGCGGAGTCCGGGAAGTGAACACGGTGTTGGAGTAATGCTTGACGTAGGTTGTTCTAGGATCACTTCTTGATCATAGTTGTTCGACCGTGCTTTTGCCTTCTCTTCTCGCTCTCTTTTGCGAATATGTTAGCCACCATATATGCTAGTCGCTTGCTGCAGCTCCACATCATACCTTTACCTTACCTATAAGCTTAAATAGTCTTGATCGCGAGGGTGTGAGATTGCTGAGTCCCCGTGACTCACAGATTACTTCCAAAACCAGATGCAGGGACCGATGATACCGTTCCAGATGATATGACCGAGCTCAAGTGGGAGTTCGATGAAGACTCTCGCCGTTACTATGTGTCTTTCCCAGATGATCAGTAGTGGTGCCCAGTTGGGGCGATCGGGGACTTTGTCGCATTTGGGGGTTGATCTTTATTTTGGTTCCGTAGTCGGACCCTGAGTGTATTGGATGAATGTAATGACTTATTTATGTATTTGTGTGACGTGGCGAGTGTAAGCCAACTATGTACCTTTCCCCTTTATTTATTTACATGGGTTGTTGTGAAGATTACCTCACTTGCGACATTGCTTTCAATGCGGTTATGCCTCTAAGTCGTGCTTCGACACGTGGGAGATATAGCGCATCGAGGGTTACAGTATATCAAGACCTTTTTCTGGCGCCGTTGCCGGGGAGCAATAGCGTGGGGTGAATATTCTCGTGTGTGCTTGTTTGCTTTATCACTAAGTAATTTTTATTTGTTGTTCTTAGTTGTTTTCTATCTTTAGTTATGGGTAGGAAACGCAAAATACCAAAAAAATTAGTTGTACCTACTAAACCAATGGTTGAAGAACCACTCAAAATCTATCACACTGCTGAAGCTTATTACTTGGATCATCTTCGATCCCTATGTGCTCGTGCTGAAACCCCAACTAGCTTAGTTGAGGGCAAATCTTTAGATGAGCATGCTTGTTATGTGCGACACCGAATATCTGAAAAAGGGAAAATTTACTGGGTCAAATTCATCGTTTGCAATGCTATGCTTGGAATTTATGCGAAATATATGATATTACTTGTTGTTCTGAAAACCCTAAGAAACACCTTCCCTATCAATGTGAGTTTAGTGATAATGGAATCGTATCTTCGTATGCTAAGGGTGTTTATAGTTACTATGATGTTCAACAAATTGAAGAATTTGTTGCTTTTAAGGGTGCTTATGAAATTGCTTCTTTGATTGAAACGTATGATGCTACTCTTTACAAATCTGAAAATTTTGACATACTTAAATATTGCTATGATAATTATGCTTCTAATGCCTATGTTGAACCATATATTGAGGACTACCCGCTGTCCAAGAAGAGACTAATATTTTGCAGGAGTCTATGGAAGAAGAAATTGATGAAACTGTGAGCTCATTGGATGAAAAAGATGAGGAGGAGAGCGAAGAACAAAAGGAGGAAGAGCGGATTAGCTACCCGTGCCCACCTTCTAATGAGAGTAACTCTTCAACTCATACATTGTTTAATTTCCCTTCGTGCTTACCGAAGGATGATTGCTATGATGTTTTATGATCCCATTGATTCTCTTGAAATATCCCTTTTTGATGATGCTTGCTATGCTTGTGGCCAAGATGCCAATATGAATTATGCTTATGGAGATGAACTTGCTATAGTTCCTTATGTTAAACATGAAATTGTTGCTATTGCACCCACGCATGATAGTCCTATTATCTTTTTGAATTCTCCCGACTACACTATATCGGAGAAGTTTGCACTTATTAAGGATTATATTGATGGGTTGCGTCTTTACTATTACACATGATGATTTTGATGAATATAATATGCATGTGCTTGCTGCTCTACTTGCAATTATTATGAGAGAGGAACTATATCTCCACCTCTCTATGTTTCCAATACGATAAAATTGCAAGAAACTGTTTATACTATGCATTGGCCTTTACTATGTGTGCATGAATTGTTCTTTTATGACATGCCGATGCATAGGAAGAGAGTTAGACTTCGTTGTTGCATGTATATGTTACTTTGTGCTCACTACTAAATTAAATCATTGTTAATTAAAATTGGCTTTGATATACCTTGGGATCCGGGTGGATCCATTACTTGAGCACTATATGCCTAGCTTAATGGCTTTAAAGAAAGCGCTGCCAGGGAGACAACCCGGAAGTTTTAGAGAGTCATTTATTTCTGTTGAGTGCTTTCATATAGTTTAAAAACAACAAAAATAAAGAGGGGAACCCAAAACTTTTTCAAAAAGGAAAGTGAAAGTGAGAAAGACAAGCATTGTTGAAGTGGGAGAGCTCCTTGAACTTTGTTCATGCTCACGGCAACTTTGTGAATCTTGATTACAGAAACTTTTCAACAAAAATAATTATCCCCTTGTACAATTCCATTGTATTATAAAAATAATGTGCCAAGGTTTGCCTTTAGGATGTTTACATTTGCTTGATGGTTTGTACGGTGCAGGACAGAAACTTTGGCTGTAGTGCGCGATTTTACATTTTTAGCTGGAACGTCAAATGGTTCTGATTCTTTTTGCACTGTCTTTATATACAAATTGTTTTATTTTTCCTAATTTTGGTAGAATTTTTCAAGTATCAGAAGTATGGTGAATGTTCAGATTATTACAGACTGTTCTGTTTTAGACAGATTCTGTTTTTGATGCATAGTTTGCTTGTTTTGATGAAACTATCAATTATATCAGTGGATTAAGCCATGAAAAAGTTATATTACAGTAGACACAATGCAAAAACAAAATATGAATTGGTTTGCAACAGTACTTAGAGTAGTGATTTGCTTTATTATACTAACGGATCTTACCGAGTTTTCTGTTGAAGTTTTGTGTGGATGAAGTGTTCGATGATCGAGAAGGTCTCGATGTGAGAAGAAGGAAGAGAGGCAAGAGCTCAAGCTTGGGGATGCCCGAGGCACCCCAAGTAAATATTCAAGGATACTCAAGCGTCTAAGCTTGGGGATGCCCCGGAAGGCATCCCCTCTTTCTTCAACAAGTATCGGTATGTTTTCGATTCGTTTCGTTCATGCGATATGTGCAATCTTGGAGCGTCTTTTGCATTTAGTTTTCATTTTCTTTTATGCACCATGCTGGTATGAGATAGTCCTTGGTTGATTTATAGAATGCTCTATGCACTTCACTTATATCTTTTGAGTATGGCTTTATAGAATGCTTCATGTGCTTCACTTATATCATTTGAAGTTTGGATTGCATGTTTCTCTTTACATAGACAACCGCCATTTGTAGAATGCTCTTTTGCTTCACTTATATTTTGTTAGAACGTTTCTCATTTGTAGAAAAATTTCTTTGCTTCACTTATATTGTTAGAGCGTGGGCATATCTTTTGTAGAAAGAATTAAACTCTCTTGCTTCACTTATATCTATTTAGAGAGATGACAGGAATTGGTCATTCACATGGTTAGTCATAAAATCCTACATAAAACTTGTAGATCACTGAATATGATATGTTTGATTCCTTGCAATAGTTTTGCGATATAAAGATGGTGATATTAGAGTCATGCTAGTGGGTAGTTGTGGATTAGTAGAAATACTTGTGTTGAGGTTTGTGATTCCCGTAGCATGCACGTATGGTGAACCGTTATGTAACGAAGTCGGAGCATGAGGTATTTATTGATTGTCTTCCTTATGAGTGGCGGTCGGGGACGAGCGATGGTCTTTTCCTACCAATCTATCCCCCTAGGGGCATGCGTAGTAGTACTTTGCTTCGAGGGCTAATAAACTTTTGCAATAAGTATGTGAGTTCTTTATGACTAATGTTGAGTCCATGGATTATACGCACTCTCACCCTTCCATCATTGCTAGCCTCTCTAGTATCGCGCAACTTTCGCCGGTACCATAAACCCACCATATACCTTCCTCAAAACAGCCACCATACCTACCTATCATGGCATTTCCATAGCCATTCCGAGATATATTGCCATGCAACTTCCATCATCATCATATACATGACTTGAGCATTCATTGTCATATTGCTTTGCATGATCGTAAGATAGCTAGCATGATGTTTTCATGGCTTGTCCGTTTTTTGATGTCATTGCTACGCTAGATCATTGCACATCCCGGTACACCGCCGGAGGCATTCATATAGAGTCATATCTTTGTTCTAGATATCGAGTTGTAATATTGAGTTGTAAGTAAATAAAAGTGTGATGATCATCATTATTAGAGCATTGCCCCAAAGAGAGGCCAAAGAAGCCTAAATAAAAAAGGGGCCAAAAGCCAAACAAAAAAAAAAAAAGAAAAAAAGAAAAAGGGGGCAATGTTACTATCCTTTTACCACACTTGTGATTCAAAGTAGCACCATGTTCTTCATATAGAGAGTCTCTTGAGTTATCACTTTCATATACTAGTGGGAATTTTCATTATAGAACTTGGCTTGTATATTCCGATGATGGGCTTCCTCAAATGCCCGATCTTCATGAGCAAGCAAGTTGGATGCACACCCACTTAGTTTCAGTTTGAGCTTTCATACACTTATAGCTCTAGTGCATCCGTTGCATGGCAATCCCTACTCACTCACATTGATATCTATTGATGGGCATCTCCATAGCCCGTTGATACGCCTAGTTGATGTGAGACTATCTTCTCCTTTTTGTCTTCTCCACAACCACCATTCTATTCCACCTATAGTGCTATGTCCATGGCTCACGCTCATGTATTGCGTGAAAGTTGAAAAGGTTTGAGAACATCAAAAGTATGAAACAATTGCTTGGCTTGTCATCGGGGTTGTGCATGATGTGAATATTTTGTGTGGTGAAGATGGAGCATAGCCAGACTATATGATTTTGTAGGGATAACTTTCTTTGGCCTTGTTATTTTGAAAAGACATGATTGCTTTATTAGTGGCTTGAAGTATTATTGTTTTTATGTCAAATGATAGACTATTGCTTTGAATCACTCGTGTCTTAATATTCATGCCATGATTAGATTACATGATCAAGATTATGCTAGGTAGCATTCCACATCAAAAATTATCTTTTTTATCATTTACCTACTCGAGGACGAGCAGGAATTAAGCTTGGGGATGCTGATACGTCTCCGTCGTATCTATAATTTTTTATTGTTCCATGCCAATATTCTACAACTTTCATATACTTTTGGCAACTTTTTATACTATTTTTGGGACTAACATATTGATCCAGTGCCCAGTGCCAGTTCCTGTTTGTTGCATGTTTTTTGTTTCGCAGAATATCCATATCAAACGGAGTCCAAACGGGATAAAAACTGACGGAGATTTTTTTGGAATATATATGATTTTTGGGAAGAAAAATCCACCGAGACGGTGCCCGAGGGAGGCACGAGGCAGGGGGCGCGCCCCACCCCCTGGGCGCGCCCCTGACCCTCGTGGCCACCCGTAAGGCGGTTGATGCCCTTCTTTCGCCGCAAGAAAGCTAATATCCGGATAGAGATCGTGTTAAATTTCAGCCCAATGGAGTACGGGATCTCTCTCTTTTT